>NW_024609833.1:2930000-2953987 GCF_018296145.1 Oncorhynchus tshawytscha
TATATATATATATATATATATATATATATATATATATATGTATATATATATACACGTATATGTATATATACATGTATATATATACACATATATATATACACACATATATACATACATATATATATACATATATACATACATATATATATACATATATACATACATATACATACATACATACATATATACATATATACATATATACATATATACACATACATACATATATACACATACACATATACATATATATACATATATATATATATATATATATATACACATATATAAATATACATATATATATACATATATACACACACACAAACAGTTGAAGTTGGAAGTTTACATACACTTAGGTTAGAGTCATTAACCTTTTTGGGATAGGGGGCAGCATTTTCACTTTAGGATGAATAGCGTGCCCAGAGTGAACTGCCTCCAACTCTGTCCCAGATGCTAATATATGCATATTTTTATTAGTATTGGATGGAAAACACTGACGTTTCTAAAACTGTTTGAATGATGTCTGAGTATAACAGAACTCATATGGCAGGCGAAAACATGAGGAAAATCCAACCAGGAAGTGGGAAATCTGAGGTTTGTTGTTTTTCAACTCAGCCCCCATTGAAGATACAGGGTGATATTAGTTATGTTTCACTTCCCAAGGCTTCCACTAGATGGGATTGGGATTCCTGGGAGTGCATTCTGATGAAGATCAAAGGTAAGTAAATATTTCAAATGCTATTTCTGGGTAATGTTGACTACCCAATATGGCGAGTATCTTTTTGGCTGCTTTGTTGTCTAAAGCCTGTACTCAGATTATTGCATGATTTGCTTTCTCCGTAAAGTTTTTTTTATAAATCTGACACAGTTCTCCTTAATGCAACCGCTGTGTCTAAAGTTCCATGTACAATAGTCGTATCTTTATCAATGTTTATTATGAGTATTTCTGTAAATTGATGTGGCTCTCTGCAATATCACCACATGTTTTAGAACTACGCCAATGTAAACTCAGATTTTTAAAATATAAATATGAACTTTATCAAACAAAACACACATGTATTGTGTAACATCAAGTCCTATGAGTGTCATCTGATGAAGATCAAAGGTTAGTGATTAATTTCTCTCTATTTCTGCTTTTGTGACTTCTCTTTGGCTGGAAAAATGGCTGTGTTTTTCTGTGGCTTGAAGGTGACCTAACAATCGTTTGTGGTGCTTTCGCTGTAAATCATTTTTGAAATCAGACACTGTGGCTCGATTAACGAGAATTTTATCTTTAATATGGTGTAAAATATTTGTATGGTTGAGGAATTTTAATTATGAGATTTGTTGTTTTGAGTTTGTTGCGGGGGGGTTCCGCTAGTCGTGGACAGGTTAAAACTCGTTTTTAAAGGCTCTGAATACTTGTAAATGTGATTTCATTTATTTATTTATTTTAAAATTACAATTGCAAACATTACTAGAATAAGGCTGTAAGGTAACAAAACGTGTAAATTGTCAAGGGGTCTGAATACTTTCCAAATGCAATGTACATACTGTATTCTAGTCTACTGTATTTTAATGCCACTCCAACATTGTTCATCCTAATATTTCTTAAATCCATTATTTTACTTTTAGATATGTGTATTGTTAGAAAATACCGCACTGTTGGAGCTAGGAACACAAGCATTTCGCTACACCCGCAATAACATCTGCTATATATGTGTATGTGACCAATAACATTTAATTTTGCCTGCTTATGCTGTGTTAATGCTATCTGACTGATTCAAACATTACAAAATCAAATGGGGCCCCATGCTATGACATTGAGATTCTTCCTGACTCTTGTTTTATTCTGGTGGTTATCAGTTCTCAAAGATGATCTTAATTCAACTATCTTATTGACATAATTAAAACCAGATGTAAAGTATTTAACTTAACACTGAAAACGTTTTACCACCCTGAAAGTAATTCAATTAAATAAAAAGGTTTATCCACATTTTTTGGGAGTGGCAGCGGCCCCGCCACTGCTAAATTAATATCGGGAAACACTGGTAATTTTGTCAAAATGAAATGTTAATACTTTCTTGGCAACAGGGCAATTTCTCAAGCAATAATTTTGCTAGCACTGTCTGGGAGTGGTCTGAGTGATGAGGGGAAAACAAAATATTAGCAGACAGGTTTGGAAATCGTATTGGTCTATTAAAGGGAATTTCACCCTGGGGGAATCAGGGCTTGTTTTCAAAATGCTGAGGCATTTCTAGGTCAGTGAGTTGCTCAGGAGCAGTGGCAATTCGTCATTCAGTGCAGGTACCCCACCTGGTTTGAGCCCTACCTGTTTAGCAAATAAATAAATAAACAAAGCAGCATTTTTTGGCATTAATTTGTGTTACATATCTGTTTGCAAACATTAAGAAAAGACTAATACTCCTAGAGTTAATAAAGCTGCATACAAACATGGTCTCTGAGTAAGGCAGCTCCAAAATGCAGGTGTTTCAGCTTAGCTCAGTGCTTTCTGTGGTAGAGTGACAGGCAGCAAAAGCACAGAGCGTAGGCGTTGGTAATCTTCTCTAGTTGCATAGTGATTGAATCAGTGTTCTCACTCAAGGGGACACTACATCACACTACACTACATTGTATGGTAATCATACAAGCCACCCCCCACTACAGTTTAGTGACTTGAAAGGTTGTAAATTCCTGGAAGGAACCCTCTCCCCCTTTGGACATGTAGTATTGAGAGATTTTTCCCAGCTGTCAGGTTAACATTAAATATTGTGAAACATATGTGATTAAACATGAAACTATTTTTGAAAAAATGTAATATGAAATTAACTTTCTAAATGAGAGTATGGCTTTTCATATAAAGATTAACTAGTCAGTGGCCATGTTCATGTGAGCATAGACATTACGTCGGTGTCAACAGTACAGAATAAGAGCAATTCTTAAATGTATAATTACTAGTCTGCGGCTAGAAATGACGTAAATCTCGAATGAGAATACTGACAACCGCCGAAGCATCTATTCTAGGAGTACATTTCGAATTCTAACCACCTACAACAACGACAGACTGACTTCTGGGGGAACACAACCAGACTTTCCTTCGACTCTCTCCAGCAGATGGACCGGCGAACACAGCGAGAGACAACAAGACATACTCGTAAATATGTAAATTGCAACTAAAATTTTCAAATTAGTGGTTGTTCATGTAAAGTATTAGCAATTTCTATGAGTGTAGTTATAAGCTAGAAGTTTCCCGCTCTTGAGGTCCACACCCTTCCCTTTGTCTACCAAGCTCTCATATCAGCTTAGCACACTAGAGACTTTTCTATCATTGTTAGTAATCAATATCTGTTATGTAATTGTGTGTGATTATTTAGTTAGTAAATAAATAATTAAGCCAATGTATATGGCTGATTCATTATGGAAACTAGGGTTCGTGCAGATATCTGAATGTCATACAATTCTTGGTTGAGACTGATAAAAGGTAAAGAATAATTAATGACTGATCGATGACTGAAATGTAAGAGTTAATTCGGAAGACGTAACTCCTTAAACTTAATCCGTGGAGCACCAGGTTATTAATGAGTTAATTGTTGCATATTATAATTCAATCAGGTAGTCAATTAAACGCTATTTTATCAAATCGATTACTTAATGTCATCACATTAAGGATACTAAAGACAACACCACATAAGCCTAATAAAATACTTCAAAACAGTAGGCTAACTGCATATCGGTCTCTCACTGTGTGGTGACTTAAGTCCCTCTTTGCCATGCAAATGAACTGAATCCCAAAAAACACATTTCCACTGCATTTCAGCCCTGTCCCAAAAGGACTAGCTGACATGTCAGTGATTCTCTCTTTAACACAGGTGTGAGTGTTGACGAGGACAAGGCTGGAGATCACTCTGTCATGCTGATTGAGTTTGAATAACAGACTGGAAGCTTCAAAGGAGGGTGGTGCTTGGAATCATTGTTCTTCCTCTGTCAACCATAGGTACCTGCAAGGAAACACGTGCAGTCATCATTACTTTGCACAAAAAGGCTTCACAGGCAAGGATATTGCTGCCAGTAAGATTGCACTTAAATTAACCAATTATTGGATCACCAAGAACTTCAAGGAGAGTGGTTCAATTGTTGTGATGAAGGCTTCAGGGCGCCCAAGAAAGTCCAGCAAGCTCCAGGACCGTCTCCTAAAGTTGATTCAGCTGCAGATCGGGGCACCACCAGTACAGAGCTTGCTCAGGAATGGCAGCAGGCAGGTGTGAGAGCATCTGCATGCACAGTGAGGCGAAGACTTTGAGGATGGCCTGGTGTCAAGAAGGGCAGCAAAGAAGCCACTTCTCTCCAGGAAAAACATCAGGGACAGACTAATATTCTGCAAAAGGTACAGGGATTGGACTGCAGTCATTCTCTCTGATGAATCCCCTTTCCGATTGTTTGGGGCATCCGGAAAAAAAGCTTGTCCGGAGAAGACAAGGCGAGCGCTACCATCAGTCCTGTGTCATGCCAACAGTAAAGCATCCTGAGACCATTCGTGTGTGGGGTTGCTTCTCAGCCAAGGGACTGGGCTCACTCAAAATTTTGCCTAAGAACACAGCAATGAATAAAAGAATGGTACCAACACATCCTCCGAGAGCAACTCCTCCCAACCATCCAGGAACAGTTTGGTGACGAACAATGCCTTTTCCAGCATGATGGAGCACCTTGCCATAAGGTAAAAGTGATAACTAAGTGGCTCAGGGAACAAAACATCGATATTTTGGATCCATTGCCAGGAAACTCCCCAGAACTTAATCCCATTGAGAACTTGGTCAATCCTCAACAGGCAGGTGGACAAACAAAACCCCACCAATTCTGACAAACTCCAAGCATTGATTATGCAAGAATGGGCTGCCATCAGTTACAATATGTCCCAGAAGTTCATTGACAGCATGCCAGGGCAGATTGCAGAGGTCTTGAAAAAGAAGGGTCAACACTACAAATATTGACTATTTGCATCAACTTCATGTAATTGTCAATAAAAGCCTTTGACACTTATGAAATGCTTGTAATTATACTTCAGTATTTGATAGTAACATCTGACAACAATAAAAGACACTGACATGCTGACCAGACTGGACACTTCGCATGCGCGAGCGTTGAAAAATAAATGTAGAAATCCATGTTATTCAATTAATGCGCCAATGAGCGTCTGCATTGCCAAGGGCTAAAATAGGAAGGACTTCTATTTGACGCAGATCGCTGCAAGTCCTGCCTCTCCCATCTCCTCATTGGTTTATAGAGGCAGGTACCCTGATTGAAAGACAAACTGTTTTCAGTTGTCGTGGTAATAGTGAAAGTTTATGTAAATATGAAAGTATAGATGCCAATCACCATATAAGTTCAAAGACGAAAAAAAAAGCCTGGAAGGAGGTGAGGACTAGAAACGATTTGGTTGACCATTATGTGTGG
The DNA here is from genome assembly GCF_018296145.1 of Oncorhynchus tshawytscha. NCBI lineage: Eukaryota > Metazoa > Chordata > Actinopteri > Salmoniformes > Salmonidae > Oncorhynchus > Oncorhynchus tshawytscha. The sequence continues at coordinate 2,935,434 of NW_024609833.1, forward strand.
ATTAATTGTTGGAGTAGAGGACCTTGTGCATTTCAGGTAAAACAACCTAATGTTTTTCTCAGGACAAATTAGCTAGCAACAGCAAGCTAGCTAAATAGGACAAATTAGCTAGCATGTGCAAGCTAGCTAGCTAAATTGCCATACATGTTTAATGTTTTTCGACCTGTCCACAAATTAAATGTAATTGGTTTAGAGTTTGTTTTGATATTTTAACCTGCGTGTCGTGATCGTTTTGGTGTGGGGGACAAAATACATTTATGCACGAGGGTGCACGCGCGCAGCCGGTTTGGGTTCCGTGTGAGGCAGCAGACTTTGTGAAAGTTAATATTTGGGTAATTCTCAAAACTTTAGGCCACGACTGTACAGTTAAGGCGTCATCTTATCTGAACTAACACTTCTGAATTTCTGTCGGTGTGCATTTTTAAAGTGATGAACAAAGGCCCATCTTGTCGCAGCTCGTTTGCTTGCACTTGCTTATACTTATACCATTTAACACGGCTCTAAGATCAAACAAATTTACTGAACATAAATGTAATGTTTGTGTATTGTTCAAAAGTCATGCCAGCATTCGTTATTATTGAAGGAAAATGCAGTTCTTATCGAGTTATACAAATCCAAAAGGAGCCAGTAAAAAACATTTAAACTAAATCAGCCATGGTTTTTAAAAAGAGAGTAAATGAGGCTGAATAACTTTGATACCAGACAAGGCTCCGCTGAAAGCCAGGTGTAGCGGTGGTAAGGATTCACACCTTGGGGCTGAAAGAAAAGCTCCACTGTCAGGACAGCTTTCTGTAGGCCTTAACAGTTTGTGGGCACCCTTGTCATCATTATTGTGCAATTAATGTATTGTTTAGTGTTGTGTTGTGTCTTTTCTTGGCATGCATCTAAAATACAGGTTGAGTGTGGCACCATGATTTACATGCTAAAATCACCACTGCCCAGGAGGAACCCTATGACAGCTTCCGGTGTATTGGCTGGAGGGTGGGGGCAGCATTTCGCTTAGTGTGATCAGTATCACATAGAGCCTATGTTACTGTGCATGGTATATGGTTGTCCTTGTTTGATAGGGCAATTGACGTCTTTCAGTGACATTGCTAAACACACAAGCTGACACATTTCTCCAGGCTCTGAAAACTACAACTGGGGTGGGGCATTGCGTCAAGCTCTGGCCCCTTCCTCCCCAAGGCAGAATTTTTAATGGGGCGTACACTAACAATCTTTTGGGCTAAACTGAAACTGAGCAGACAATGGCTTCAAGTGATTCCTCTAAACAAGGGTTGACAGTGGTTATGATTATGCAAATGGATGCATTCCAAAATCATGAAATTATAGGCATGACGCAAGAAAGGATTCCAAACAAACAATTATTGGCTATGCAGCAAGCTAAGTTTAGTAGCTAACAGTGAGTGAGGAGAAACAATACAACAATTTAACTGTTGTAAATCTCAAACTGATACTACTATAAAAAAAAATATATGCCTGTTAAACATGGCTGTAGCTAGATACTAACTACCTACTTACCTAGGTACATTTGTAGGGTCTGTTCACTGTGCAAAGGTTCAGGTTATGCCATATTTCTTCCTATTAGGCTACATATTGTTCTAAATGCAATCTCTGTGCCTACGTACTTTCACTAGTCTACCCTAATGTTGTTATGCTTGCTCAGTCTTACAGACTACAACGTGTGGTGCATGGATTCTTTCTGGAGTGGATTCTTGGGAGAGAAACATAATTCCTTTTCCTGCATGTGTCATTGTAGCAAAACTGTATCCTGTGAACTGTATCCCTCTTGATGGACTGGACATGCTGGACTTCAAGCAGAAGATGACTCGAGAGGACCTGAATGTCAGCTTGATCATGACAACACTCCAACAGCTTTACAAGTGTTCCCTGAACATAATGTGTTTCTTTGGAATAGCAATTTCATCATGACCACTCTCTCCCCGTCATCTGCTGACAGATGTTATCAGTTATCTTAGCTACAGCTGTGATTTAACACCAGATGTGATTTAACCAAAGATTTACTGGCGATGCAGTCTTGGTCCTCGGCGTAGACTGACGGATTACTTCATGAAGCAACAAAAAAGCTTTTTAATAATTGAGCATTTTCTAAAATTCAAAATGGACACCCTGCAACTGGACACGGACATTGAGACTCCAGTTTCCACTAATCGAAGACAAAGACTGCGTCGCCAAGCTAAGGATGGTAGAAAATTCTCTGTGCTACAACAAACAGGGCCTATCCTGTAACTCCCAGTATTTTTGAGTCATTAAATATTATACACTCCTGTATTTTAGATTGCCAAATCAACATTTGATATATCTGAAACCAACATCTTGTTGATGGTACAGCTCACATAAATACACTGCTCAAAAAAATAAAGGGAACACTAAAATAACACATCCTAGATCTGAATGAATGAAATATTCTTATTAAATACTTTTTTCTTTACATAGTTGAATGTGCTGACAACAAAATCACACACAAATCATCAATGGAAACCAAATTTATCAACCCATGGAGGTCTGATTTGGAGTCACACTGAAATTTAAAGTGGAAAACCACACTACAGGCTGATCCAACTTTGATGTAATTTCCTTAAAACAAGTCAAAATGAGGCTCAGTAGTGTGTGTGGCCTCCACGTGCCTGTATGACCTCCCTACAGCGCCTGGGCATGCTCCTGATGAGGTGGTGGATGGTCTCCTGAGGGATCTCCTCCCAGACCTGGACTAAAGCATCCGCCAACTCCTGGACAGTCTGTGGTGCAACGCGTGGGCGTTGGTGGATGGAGCGAGACATGATGTCTCAGATGTGCTCAATTGGATTCAGGTCTGGGGAACGGGTGGGCCAGTCCATAGCATCAATGCCTTCCTCTTGTAGGAAGGCATTGATGCCTTCCTCTTGTAGGAAGGCATTGATGCCTTCCTCTTGTAGGAACTGCTGACACACTCCAGCAACATGAGGTCTTGAATTAGGAGGAACCCAGGGCCAACCGCACCAGCATCATGATCTCACAAGGGGTCTGAGGAGCTCATCTTGGTACCTAATATGAGGATTCTGTGTTATGCACTATAGCCCGTTACCATATATGTGATTGAATATTATCTGCTGTTGGCTTGTGTGGATGTATGTATGTGTTTTGCAACATAGCTGACTTAAAACATTGTCAACAGTTTCAGGCCATGGGCCTTTCTCATGATGGAAAAATACAGAATAACATGACAGGAACTGTGCAATGAGTTGGGGAACATTCAGAACGTAGTGTTTGCGAGAACGAACTGTCTTCTGTTAGATAACAGGAGCCAGGTGCGGAGATAACGGTATCAAGCATGAGCGCATAGATTTTCTTCACAGCAACAGTTACATCTATCAACTGAAGCGCTTAGGGGGGCTGGGACCAGCCTCTGCGCCAACAATCAACAATAGGCTGGGTGAGTTTAAACCACGCCAGTCTCTACTCTGACAGGCCGGCTCGGAAGCAGGAGCTATTTCTGTCAGGGTATATTTATAATATCTTTGTCAAGAACAAGTCAGTTCTCTGTTTGCCCTGCGAGGTGGGACAGAGAGCCCGTATATACGAAAATTGCATTTACCACTTATTGCTTAGCTAATAAAAACACATTGTATACAATCTGTGACTCATTGTCATATTTGTCCTGATACCAGATTTGAATTGACGCAACTCCAACACTAATGGCAATCAGGCTACCTCTGGCGAGCACATGGAGGGCTGTGCGGCCCCCAAAAAGAAATGCCACTCCACACCATGACTGACCCACCGCCAAACCGGTCATGCTGGAGGATGCTGCAGGCAGCAGAACGTTCTCCACGGCGTCTCCAGACTCTGTCACGTCTGTCACATGTGCTCAGTGTGAACCTGCTTTCATCTGTGAAGAGCACAGGGCGCCAGTGGCGACTTTGCCAATCTTGGTGTTCTCTGGCAAATGCCAGGGCTGTAAGCACAACCCCCACCTGTGGACGTCGGGCCCCTCATACCACCCTCATGGAGTCGGTTTCTGACCGTTTGAGCAGACACATGCATATTTGTGGCCTGCTGGAGGTCATTTTGCAGTGCTCCTCCTGCTCCTCCTTGCACAAAGGCAGAGGTAGCGGTCCTGCTGCTGGGTTGTTGCCCTCCTACGGCCTCCTCCACGTCTCCTGATGTACTGGCCTGTCTCCTGGTAGCGCCTCCATGCTCTGGACACTACGCTGACAGACACAGCAAACCTTCTTGCCACAGCTCGCATTGATGTGTCATCCTGGATGAGCTGCACTACCTGGAGCCACTTGTGTGGGCTGTAGACTCCGTCTCATGCTACCACTAGAGTGAAAGCACCACCAGCATTCAAGTGACCAAAACATCAGCCAGGAAGCATAGGAACTGAGAAGTGGTCTGTGGTCACCACCTGCAGAACCACTCCTTTATTGGGGGTGTCTTGCAATTGTAATTGCCTATAATTTCCACCTGTTGTCTATTCCATTTGCACATGTGAAATTTATTGTCAATCAGTGTTGCTTCCTAAGTAGACAGTTTGATTTCACAGAAGTGTGATTGACTTTGAGTTACATTGTGTTGTTTAAGTGTTCCCTTGATTTTTTTGAGAAGTGTATATTCTGTCAATCGATAAAGGCAGACACATTGAGGTTTGATCAAAAATAACCATATTTATTTTATGGTGCTTTATCCAGCTTCGGTACACTGGCAATGGTGTTTGACTTGGTGGGCTGTGGAAGCCGAGTGCTTAGGGGGGAATGGTCTTGTCCCGTCTGTGGTGTACAGCCAGCTGGTAAGACTGCCGAAAGTGGTGTAGGGCTCGTAGATCTTAACCACAAACTGTTTGGACCTCTCGCAGAAGATTCGCTGGTAATGCACGTCCACTGGAAAGACATGGTTGTGTTGGTACCGTTTTACACTTTTTCTGGAAGGGACGTAGGGCAACACACCATTGTTGGTAAAGGTGTCAACCGATTGGGAGCGTTTAGGGACAATGAGGGACATTGGCAGCTACTTTTGAGAGGAAAGATCATTCAACAAAGTGAATGGGCTGGGGGGCTGCAGAAGGTGTGAAAAGTCTTAGTAGTGCAGTTCTTAAACAGTATGTATTTATTAACTTATTTTTGGATAAAAAACGTTCCCGTTTTAAACAAGATATTTTGTCACGGAAAGATGCGACTATGCATATAATTGACAGCTTTGGAAAGAAAACACTGACGTTTCTAAAACTGCAAAGATATTATCTGTGAGTGCCACAGAACTGATGCTACAGGCGAAACCAAGATGACATTTCCTGTTTGAAATTCCCCAGATTTTGAAAGCGCTGTGTTCCAATGTCTCCTTATATGGCTGTGAATGCGCCAGGAATGAGCCTACACTTTGTCGTTTCCCCAAGGTGTCTGCAGCATTGTGACGTATTTGTAGGCATATCATTGGAAGATTGACCATAAGAGACTACATTAACCAGGTGCCCGCTTGGTGTCCTCCGTCGAAATTATTGCGTAATCTCCAGCTGCGTGCATTTTTCCATTTGCTTCAGAGGAGAAACCCAACTGCCACGAATGATTTATCATCTAATAGATATGTGGAAAAACACCTTGAGGATTGATTCTAAACAACGTTTGCCATGTTTCTGTCGATATTATGGAGTTAATTTGGAAAAAAGTTTGGCGTTGTAATGACTGAATTTTCGGGGGGTTTTCTTCGCCAAACGTGATGAACAAAATGGAGCAATTTCTCCTACACAAATAATCTTTTTGGAAAAACTGAACATTTGCTATCTAACTGAGAGTCTCCTCATTGAAAACATCCGAAGTTCTTCAAAGGTAAATTATTTTATTTGAATGCTTTTCTTGTTTTTGTGAAAATGTTGCCTGCTTAATGCTATGCTAGCTAGCAATACTCTTACACAAATGCTTGTGTAGCTATGGTTGAAAAGCATATTTTGAAAATCTAAGATGACAGTGTTGTTAATTTAAGCCCACCCAACACGCAGACGTCCCATCTAGCCATCAGCAAATGCAAATGCGCTACGTCAAATGCTAATAGCACTCGTTAAAACTCAAACGTTCATTAAAACACACACATGCAGGGTACTGAATTAAAGCTACACTCGTTGTGAATCTAGCCAACAAGTCAGATTATTAAAATGCTTTTCGGCGAAAGCATGAGAAGCTATTATCTGATAGCATGCAACACCCGAAATACCTGAAGGCGACGTAAACAAAATAATTAGCGTAGCCGGCGCTACACAAATAGCAGAAATAAAATATAATACATTCATTACCTTTGACGAGCTTCTTTGTTGGCACTCCTATGTGTCCCATAAACATCACTATTGGGTCTTTTTTTCGATTAAATCGGTCCATATATACCCAAAATATCCATCTATGGAAACTGTGTGATCCAGAAAAAAAAACACTGTTTCAAAACGCCAAGTCATTTTTTTAAATGAAAAAAGTCGACGATAAACTTTCACAAAACACTTCGAAATACTTTTGTAATCCAACTTTAGGTATTAGTAAACATTAATAATCTATCAAATTGATCACGGGCGATGTGTATTCAATAGCTCCACGTCTTCAAATCATGTTCGGAAATCTCTCTTCCAAAACTTCCTGTCGGAGACCGGAAGGAATGGGGTCTCTCTAACTCGTTTGACCAAGAAACAACGCCCAGGCAATTGACAAGACTGGCGACATCGTGTGGAAGCTGTAGGACTTGCAATCTCAGCCCCATTTAATTTGCTGTCCCATAGACAATACATGCAAGTGGCGCATTGATATTTTTTCCAGTTTTCGGTGATCAGTTTTCTTGCGCTTTTCGATGAAACACACGCTCTGTTATAGTCACAGCCGTGATTTAACCAGTTTTAGAAACGTCAGAGTGTTTTCTATCCACACATAATAATCATATGCATATACTATATTCCTGGCATGAGTAGCAGGACGCTGAAATGTTGCGCGATTTTTAACAGAATGTTCGAAAAAGTAAGGGTTAGGCTTAACATGATTTATCCTGTTTATGGCTGTGATCCCTGTACAGGGATCAACATCAGGGGAAATTTCAGAGTTACAACTAAAAATACAACTTCGTAACATTAAACATTCTTGAAAATGCAAGTGCCTTGCACCCTTCAAAAGATTAGAATCTTGGCAATCAAACTACGTTTTCCAATTTAAAATAGCTATTACAGTGAACAAATACCATGCTTTTGTTTGAGAAGAGCAATCAAAAACAGAAACATTTTCCGCCATGACAGTTTTTACACATTCACTTCTGAAGGTAAAATGACTTACATTCTGATATCTTGCTCTTATTTCTCTTCCTGAGGGTCCCAGTGATCAAATGAAGTGCTGTTTTCTTTGATAAAATCCATTTTTATAGCCTAAATCGAAACATTTTGTAAACCGTTTGTGCCGTGAATTCCATCTCTATCAATTTTTACGGAGCATTCGACGTGATTACACACCGTAAACAATCGTTTATCTAGTCATGGTTGGTTTCAGTGCATTCCTCTGGATGTTTGCAACACAGCCAAACTCCAGTGTTTTTTGCGGGAGTATTGACCGAAGTGAACTGATTTGAAGACAACGAGCAATGACTACCTTACGCACCAATTATTTTAGCGAAGCTTCATTGATTGACTGTATTTCTGCCCAATGACCACTGATCTTCTTGAAATCTAGCTGGGTAGATAGCCAATGAGGTGAGGTAAACATCAGTATGTAATGGTTTTGGGTTGGACCACCATTCCTTGTTTGTAATCGCAGCGTAAGGAACTCCATTCTCGCCTTGACGATCAGAGGAGTTGCTGTAAGGCTTTTTACGTGCAGCTGTATTTCGGAAAGTTGTATTTTCAACGATTTCATTGAAGATATCATGGCGAATAAATCAGGAAAAGCGAAGTCAAAGTCTAAAGTGAAAGTGAAAAAGTGAGACAGATTTTTTGTTTGAGGAATCTTGGAGTGTTAGGATTCAAACAAACTGAGGAGCTGTTTCTGCAAGGACAGGACGTACTTCTGGACGGGTAAGTGCTAATGCCGTTTTCTGAAATATAAAAAAATATATAAAAAATTGCAATGAAATGTGTGGTTTGTTTGTGTGTGTTGGTTTGTTTGGGTGTGTGTGTATATATATATATTTTTTTTTCTTCCCCATGTCAGATTATATTTTCCATTTTTTTTTCTGTTGGGGGGAGGGCAGGCCCACAACAATGGCCAGAATTGAATGGAACAGCACTTTACCTTAGTGACTGTTCCCTCTGCTCTATACAATACATATGTTTATTTTATGTGATGATAAAAGGCTCATACAATACAAACATTTTTTTATGTTTTCTTTCACAGTGATAGTGACTCCGACTGGGAGCCCCCGGTGCCAAGCTGCCCGCACTACCTCTGCCCCCAGTGATGTTCATATGCCACAGTTCATTACTGCAGGCATGACTGTGCCGCAGGGCCAAAAGGGCACAGCATGGAGGCGTCGTTGTGTTCCGTTTGCCTCTGCTATGGGACATGGCACAGGCAGCAAAATATTGAGTCGGCACTGTTTTTAAAAAATATTTATTTTCTAATAATTTTTTTGTGTGTGTTAGAATTGCTTTTTGATATGTTGTATATAGTTATTTGCACTGTTGTATATAGTTATAGGTCATTTCACCAATTCGGCCACTTGGGTACATTTGGGCAACTTGTGTGGGACACCTGGGTGACTTCATGCTAAATGTCATGTAGCTCACCCATTCCTGATGTTATCAATCGAAACTTTGACAACTACATTTGCTCTCGTGTTATCCATCAAAATTATCTCAGCATCCTATTCTAGTACATGTGAAAGATGCTACAACAATAAAAAACAGAACGTATGCTCTTTTCTTTCACCAGATCTACTGTGTTATATTCTCCTACATTCAATTAACATTTCCACAAACTTCAGAATGTTTACATTCAAATGATACCAAGAATATGCATATCCTTGCCTCTGGGGCTGAGCTACAGGCAGTTAGATTAGGGTATGTCTTTAGGCGGAAATTGAGAACAAAGGGATGCAGCCATAACAGGTTAATATCAAACTTGTATGCCATCTGTACATACGAATAAAATGGTTACATTAAGAGCCTAGCTGGTTAGCCACAGAAAAAGTGAGCAGCCTTCCCGCTAGCCATGATTGGCTGAGATGAGTGGGCTGGACATGCCGAGAGTTAAGTTTGGATTGGTCTGACACATAGCACGCATCTGTCTATTGGCGCTGGTCAGTATGTTTAGGTAATCGTGTCAAACGCAGCTTTAAAATAAGAAATTCCACATTGTAAAACTGCATAAACCTAATGTCAAGTTAAAGTGTAATGTTAGCTAGCTAAGGTTAGCTTACTGGCTCGCTATCTAACATTATGTGTATGCTCTCCACTTTCTGGAGAACCGAGTTTTGAAAGTGGAATTCTAGTATGATAGCTAAGGAGATGGAAAAAACAACAGTCTGGATAACATCGTAAAACTAAGGCAACCATGCATGGCATCACACAGGAGAGGCGTCCAACCATGATGTATACTGGTAAGATTCAGATATTTCACGTTTCTAATTTTGACAGAGTGGTTTAATTTCAAGTGTACTGTTAACAAATTAACATTAGCTGGCTGGGTCGCTAGCTAACGTTGTGTATGATCATATTCTTTGCATCTCAGACACATTTGCTTCTCTAGTTATAGCCATAGAATCTGGTTGGTTAGCTACCTGTATTCATGCAGGGTAGTAACGTCATGAGTTGTGATTTTGGTCCATTGTTTAGCTAGCTAGCTACATATCTTAACAAATTTTGACAAAGTATCTTAATTTCAAGTTACAGTGTACTGTTAAGCTAGCTAGCTAACATTAGCTGGCTGGCTTGCTAACTAACGTTACGTCATGCATTGGGATTCCTTGTTTACCTAGCTAGCTATCTATCTAGCTAAAGTTCTTAACAAAAGACTCACGTCTTAGTGTGCCAGAGCGCAGAATAACTGATGCCTTTTTGAAAGCGCAACACCCGTTGAATATGTCTGGTGTCAGTGAACTTCGTCAACAAAGCATTTTCAATTGTTGCCAACAGCAGTTACAGTCACCAACGCTCTGGATAACATGAAAAAGCCTAACCAGCTCTGCTAGGCGAGTAAAACGGTCAGAGTGGGGTGTTCTCTCATACGTGTCTGGACGTAGCTAGCCAATGTCAGCCAGTTAGCTTAGGTGCTTGACTGTCGTTGTGAGGTCAGAGCTCTTAGAACAACCCTACTTATTGGCCAGAGCGTCCAGTGTGCGCTCTGAATGCGAAACCACAGATAAAGTGAGTAATGTTCAGTGAGCTTTTCTTTTCTCTCTCTTAGATGTCTGGAAGTAGCTGGCAAGTTTGTACAGAACTGGGATCAACCCTCAAAGAGATGAGTGTGGCTAAGGCTTAAGAGGGTGTGAACAATGCTGAATGGGTGTAGACAAAGAGGGGCTCTCCTCTCCAATAGTAGTACCAAAACATTGAAAGACGGTTCTCTCAATAACGAGTTGATCAGCTTTCAAAGCATAATTTCTTTCCCATTGTTTCCTCAAATGTAGTGTATGATAACCATTTTGTAGCTCTGAGTTTCTACTTTTATCCAATATAGAAAAACTGAAATTCAAATGTTGCTACATAAGACCGAATACAGGTGGTGAGTCACATATGCTGGGCTAATTATTGTCGATATGTTAAAGCTGTATCTACTACCCCCCCCAGAGACAGAAAGATCCCACTCTGTAGGAGCTGGATTCCCTGAGAACACCCCACTCCTCCGGGGGTAAAGGGCCTTACCTTATGAACACTCTTGGGGTCCTCTAGCCATGAATAGTACATCTCCTCCACATAATTGGAGCTTGTTCCATTGAGGAAAGGCTCGGCAGCCACAGGCGCGGTGTAGCACCTAAATGGCTGAAAAGTCCTTGGTACAGCCACACGCCTCTGCTGTGAAAAGTTCTGAGCAGTCTGAGAGGCTGTCAGCGGCCGCAGCCGGGCAGCGCAAGTCCTTAGCGATGCATCGCAGTCCTTTAGCACACAACTCGCCTGTCTCTCCAAAACAATCACAGAGTGGGATGGAGACTCCTTTCACTTCAACCAAACTGCAGTCAAATGATCCACAGGAAAACTTTTTTTCCAGGGGCCTTTGGTTTTCACTTGTCAGCGGTGTTTGTTTCCTAACCTGCAAAAGATTGAGAGGTTGTGTGATTATATAGGCAATGTGTAATGAGTTAACAGAGTGAAATGGACAGCCTGATGCATAAAAGAAACAGGGTAAAGCAAACATGTCACAGCCAGCACCTGCATATACACAGAGTAATGACAACTGTCAATATTAAATTGCATTATTGGTTTTAAGGGAATGAAAGTACTATTTAATGAGTGTCATCATTGATCCTCCAGGGATATGAATACTGCATGCACAATGTTGAACTGTGTTATGTTTGCTTTACTGATCAAAGAGATGACTGAGCGCTCTGGTTAATGCGAGTGTTGGCAATGTTAGTCTAGTATGTGTTTTTGTAGCATCAGAATCTTCATTACTCATGACAACATACACAGGTTGGGCTCAACTATGCCGGTGCAGCTGGATGTGAACTGTTGGGCATTTGCAATAATACATGGCCAATTTAAGCAGTGAGTTGTGTAAAAATAGTAATATGCGGGTGGGCTATGAAGGACACAGGGATTCTTATGTTTATCTGATCGCTAAAGTGTGTTATTCTAGACAGAAACTGATATGTTTGTCTTATCATAAGCAGGATAAATTGATGGAAGGGTAATCAGTCAGTGTAACATTTATCTGCCTGCTTATTTTCATCATAAAATTGAGGCAACTACTCCCACCTCAAATTAAATACAGGAACCTGCTCACATGAGTGACAAGCTAGCTGCATGCTTAGCTAGCTAGCTACTTCTTGACAAGTTAGATATCATGTTAGCTAGTATGGAAATAGCTTGAGAGAACATGTTGTGTAAACAAAAAAAGGTAGTTAAGAACCCATTTTAACAATATATATGTGGTCTTCCTGTATCTACAAGAACATGTATCCCTTCCTGAAGCTACACCTATGTTTTGAGCATATCCATACTTGTAACCTAACATAGCAGGACCACTGTGAAGCAGGCGAGAATAACTAGGTACTTCCGGGTCATGGATTTTAGAATCCTTCAAAGAATAAAATTCTTGACCTGTGTGTAGTAAATTAATAATTAGGGTGAAAATTATGGAAAATGTGCACAATTATCGATATATTTTATACTAGTTATCATAAAAGAATAATTTAAAGTATATGATAAGCGATAAATATTTTTAAAGTATTTTTTTGGTGTGAAAATTGTGCATATAGGCTCTGTATTTAAATATAGTGAATACAAAAATTCTACAAAAAATAACTGTTGATGCCTTTGAATTCATTTTTAGAAACACAGGTTTGCCAGTCTGTGGCTTCAGGCTAATGTGATGGTGCCTGGAGAGCCGGCCAGCAGCGGAGAATATCCTCTCCACACTTGCAGAGCCACTGGGGATGTGTAACACCATTTTGACAGTCTTGCCAGGCTGGACAAAGATGAAGATTATTTTTCTATAGAGTAGGCCTAAAAAGATTTTGAAGCAAAATAACTAAATCAAAAACAGAAATCTCTTGAACGTGGGAATAAGGGTCACATGAGCTAATGGGCCAAAATCAATAATGGCCTATTGTATAGATAATAGAACAAAACATTTGTTTATAAAAATAGTTGCTACAATGACAATTATCACCCACCTAATATATTTTAGCATGCGCAGGTAGTAAGTACACCATCATACTTTTGGGATAAGTGTCTTTTCAGATCCACAATGATTCTTTAGTTTTGGACTCTCTTGCTCTTTGTCCTCAACTGTAAAGGTCACCTGGATATAACACCTGTGTTTTATCAGTTTCTTATGAAAAATATTTAGCGAACTCCATGACTGTGGCTAAAGCAATCTAATTCCACCAGCATCGTTTCCAACCCCTAGCTCTGCACAAGGTGAAGGTAAATTGGCAAAAATATTTACAATCTGACAGCTAAGATCGCTCAATTACAGTATGAAAAACATTTAACTTGGAACAACTACCCACCTAGTGTCCATTTAAAAAGCACAACTAATGATGGAATTGAACTCACCCCTAAGGTGGCCATAAAGGTAGGGAAATCAGCTGAAAAGCAGTTAATTTGGCAAAATGGACTCTGAATATATGGTTTGTTGCTGTTGCATTTATTGTGTTGTAACATGCGGTTGGCTACCTGCAAGGCCTGGGAAAGGATAAGATAGTTAGTTTGGTGATTGGTGTTGGCCTATGTATTATAGCCAAATGAAGAGTTCCCTAAGGGTCGACCCGATTAAATCGGAATGGCCGATTAATTAGAACCGATCAAGTTTTCATAACAATCGGAAATCTGTATTTTTGGAAACTGATTTGGCCGTTTAAAAAAATAATCTTTATTTAACTAGGCAAGTCAGTTAGAACACATTCTTACATTTTCAATGACGTACTAGGACAGTGGAGTTAACTGCCTCGTTCAGGGGCAGAATGACGAACTTTCCACACGGTCAGCTGGGTTCAATCTTGCAACCTTTAACGGTTAACGGTCCAACGCTCTAACCATCTGTCTCTCTCATTGCACTCCCACGAGAGACTGCTTGTTATGCGAATGCAATAAGCCAAAGGTAAGTTGCTAGCTAGCATTGAACTTATCTTATAAAAATCAATCAATCATAATCACTAGTTAAACTAGTAATATCGTCAACCATGTGTAGTATCTAGCGTGTCCTGCGTTGCATATAATTGATGTGGTGTGTGTCGTTGCTCCAATGTGTACTAACCGCAAACATCAATGCCTTTAAAATCAATACATAGAAGTATATATTTTTAAACCTGCATATTTAGCTAAAGAAATCAAGGTTAGCAGGCAATATAAACCAGGTGAAATTGTGTCACTTCTCTTGCGTTCATTGCACGCAGAGTCAGTGTATATGCAAAAGTTTGGGCCGCCTAATTTGCCAGAATTTTACGTAATTATGACATAACATTGAAGGTTGTGCAATGTAACAGGAATATTTAGACTTATGGATGCCACCCATTAGATAAAATACGGAACGGTTCTGTATTTCACTGAAAGAATAAACGTCTTGTTTTTGAGATGATAGTTTCAGAATTGACCACATTAATGACCTAAGGCTTGTATTTCTGTGTGTTATCATGTTATAACTAAGTCTATGATTTGATAGAGCAGTCTGACTGAGCGATGGAAAGGCAGCAGCAGGCCCGTAAGCATTCATTCAAACAGCACTTTTGTGCGTTTGCCAGCAACTATTTATGACTTCAAGCCTATCAACTCCGAGATTAGGCTTGTGTAACCGATGTGAAATGGCAATCTAGTTAGCGAGGTCCACGCTAATAGCGTTTAAACGTCACTCGCACTGAGAATTGGAGTGGTTGTTCCCCTTGCTCTGCAAGGGTCGCAGCTTTTGTGGAGCGATGGGTAGCTGCTTCGAGGGTGGCTGTTGTCGTTGTGTTCCTGGTTTGAGCCCAGGGAGGAGCGAGAGAGGGACAGAAGCTATACTGTTACACTGGCAATACCAAAGTGCCTAATAAGAACATCCAATAGTCAAGGTTAATGAAATACATATGGTATAGAGAGAAATAGTCCTATAATTCCTATAATAACTTCAACCTAAATCTTCTCACCTGGGAATATTGAAGACTCATGTTAAAGGAACCACCACTTTATATGTTCTCATGTTCAGAGCAAGGAACTTAAACGTTAGCTTTCTTACATGGCACATATTGCACTTTTACTTTCTTCTCCAACACTTTGTTTTTGCATTATTTAAACCAAATGTTTCATTATTTATTTGAGGCTAAATTGATTTTATTGATGTATTATATTAAGTTAAATAAGTGTTAATTCAGTATTGTTGTAATTGTCATTATTACAAATAAAATATATATTTTTTAATAAATTGGCCGATTAATCTATCGTTCGTTTTTTGGTCCTCAAATAATCGGTATCGGCGTTGAAAAATCATAATCGGTCGAGCCTCTAGTTTCCACTCTATAAATTGATGTGTTTCGGTAAAAAGTGTGTTTCTTAAACATAAAGACAAAAATGTCTATACCTTTCAGCTCTTTAATACTAGGGTTGGGCATCGTAACACCATCAAGGGATTTACACTATTACCAGCTTAGTACACAAGGGCGCCCAAAAAATGCCAACAAGCCCGTTGGGCATATATTACCAGAATGCTAACAAAATTAGCACAATAGCGAATTTCAAGGAGGCTGTTAGTTTGATATGCTAACGAGGGAATCCAGCTCATAAAGTTATACCTATAAGTAGAAACTATTTAAATGTAATTTTTGGTAATTTTGGACATTTACAAGCGAATGTGAATGAGAGATAATATGCAAACGAACAATGATTTGACGCATTAATGGCTCTCCAGCAGCATGTCTACAACCTGTGTCTAATGTTTAGGTCTATCAAAAAAGCTACATTTCCTAATGTTTTGCTTAAAGTTAATCTTGCAATTTACCTGAGAAAGATAGGCTGGCTACACCGAGAAAAAATAACAGAAAGGTAGCTACACATCATTCAGAGCCCCGTCTGCTGATAGAATGCAATTTGTGAATAGTTGTGAATTGAGTTTAGAAGTACAACTGAAGCACAAACTTAGTCTGATGCCGAGCAGAAATTGCAAACACTTAAAATCAACATTTACAAAACTCAGCAAGACAATTCTGCATTAACACGACTCCACCCCACAGGGCCGACATCCCCGTTATTTGCAAGAGGAAGTGACGCAGGTACAGAGGACAAGAGCCGGATGCCTGGTCAGGACCTGGAGAAGGCGAGTGGGACAGCTGCCATTACCGTCAATACTGCTCGCCAACGTGCAATCATTGGACAATAAATTAGACAAGGTGCGAAAACGATTATCCCTACCAACGGGACATCAAAACTAATATCCTATGTGTCACGGTATCGTGGCTGAATGACAACATGGATATTCAGCTATCAGGAGACACTGCACCGGGAAGATAGAACAGCACACTCCCGGTAAGACAGGGTGGGAGAGGGGTGGTCTGTGCATATTTGTAAACAACAGCTGGTGCACGAAATCTAAGGAAGTCTCTAGATGTTGCTCGCCTGAAGTAGAGTATATTGTGATAAATTGCCAGCCACACTACTTGCCTAGAGAGTGCTCAGCTATACTTTTTCGTGGCTGTTTATTTTACCACCACAAACAGATGCTGGCACGAAGACTGCTTATTTCCTTATACAGCTGACTGAATGCAAACAGGAAACCACTCAGAGGCAGAGCTCTAGTGGCCGGAGACTTTAATGCAGAGGAACTTAAATCAGTTCTACCAAATTTCCATAACATGTTAAATGTGCAACCAGAGGAAAAAAATTCTAGATCACCTGTACTCCACACAGAGATGCGTACAAAGCTCTTCCACACCCTCCATTTGGTAAATCCGACCTCAACTCTATCCTCCAGATTCCTGCTTACAAGCAAAAATGAAAGCAGGAAGCACCCGTGACGGTCTATAAAAAAAGTGGTCAGATGAAGCAGATGCTAAACGACAGGACTGTTTTTGCCATCACAGACTGGAACATGTTCGGGATTCTTCCGATGGCATTGAAGAGTACACCACATCAGTCACTGGCTTTATCAATAAATGCGTCGAGGACATCGTCCCACAGTGACTGTACGCAAATACCCCAACCAAAAAGCCATGGATTACAGTTATCATTCGGACTGAGCTAAAGGGTAGAGCTGCCGCTTTCAGGTGAAGGACTCTAACCCGGAAGCTTACAAGAAATCCTGCTATGCCCTGCGGCAGAACCACCAAACAGGAAAAGCGTCAATACAGGGCTAAGATTGAATCATACTACACAGGCTCCGACGCTCATCTTATGTGGCAGGGCTTGCAAACTATTACATACTACAAGGGAAGCACAGCGAGAGCCGCAGTGACAAACATACCAGATGAGCTAAATCACTTCTATGCTCGATTCAAAGAAAGAAACACTGAGGCATGCATGAGCATCAGCTGTTCAAAGACTATGTGATCACGCTCTCCATAGCTAACGTGAGTAAGACCTAAAACAGATCAACATACACAAGGCTGCGGGGCCAGACTACCAGGACGTATGCTCCGGGCATGTGCTGACCAAATTGCAGGTGTCTTCACTGACATTTTCAACATATCCCTGATTGAGTCTGTAATACCAACATGTTTCAAGCAGACCACTATAGTCCCTGTGCCCAGGAACACAAAGGTAACCTGCATAAATGACTACAGACCCGTAGCACTCACGTCTGTAGCCATGAAGAGCTTTGAAAGGCTGGTAAATGGCTCACATCAACACCATTATCCCAGAAACCCTAGACTGCACCCCAAATTGCATTAGACAAACAGATCCACAGATGATGCAATCTCTATTGCACTCACACTGCCTTTTCCCACCTTGCCAAAAGGAACACTTACACGTGAGAATGCTATTCATTGACTACAGCTCAGCGTTCAACACCATAGTGCCCTCAAAGTTCATCACTAAGCTAAGGATCCTGGGACTAAACACCTCCCTCTGCAACTGGATCCTGGACTTCCCAGACGGGCCCAACCCCAGGTGGTGAGGGTAGGTAGCAACACATCTGCCATGCTGATCCTCAACACTGGAGCGTGCTCAGTCCCCTTCACTCCCTGTTCACCCACGACTGCATGGCCAGGGACAACTAACACCATCAAGTTTGCAGACGACACAGCAGTGGTAGGCCTAATCACCGACAATGAGACAACCCTAGGGAGAGTCAGAGGCCTGGCCGGGTGATGCCAGAATAACAACCTATCCCTCAATGTAATGAAGACTAAGGGAGGATTGAAGACTACAGGAAAAGGAGGACGAGCACACCCCATTCTCATCGACGGGGCTGTAGTGGAGCAGGTTGAGAGCTTCATGTTCCTTGGTGTCCACATCAACAACAAACTAGAATGATCCAAAAATACCAAGACAGTCGTGAAAGGGCACGACAAAGCCTATTCCCTCAGGAAACTAAAAAAGATTTGGCATGGAACTTGAGATCCTCAAAACGTTTACAGCTGGAACGCTGTAAAAGACTCCTGAACAGGTAATCAAATGGCTACCCCGGACTATTTGCATTGTGTTCACTAAGGTCTACCCATGTTACTCGGCGCACGTGACAAATAGACATTGATAAGTTTAACTTGATATACATGGAGACTTGATCAAGCTAGACCGATTGACTACCTCCTTGTCTCTCTCGAATCAAAATGTTTAAAAAAAATATTGATAGAGAGCATTAATCTGATCTGTCTATTCAGCCTTCACATAACTCACAGAAATTCCACGAGACGGGGGATATCGGACATTTAAGGAAAGTCTACTGGAGACAATTTATTCACTTAACTAGGACAAAATAATTTATAACTGCATTTTTTTCGGTACAATATAAAAACTCAAACAGCACATGGTAACT